>NC_069504.1:730073496-730075996 GCF_027579735.1 Bombina bombina
GTCCAAAAGTTCCCTTTTAAATCCAATTGTAGGGTCCCTAGGAAGAGGAATATAGTCTTCAGTATTGTTCAACTGGCGTAAGGCTTCATTGACATAATCCACCCTGTCCAGCACAACGACAGAGCCCCCCTTATCAGCTGAGCGTATGACTATGTCATGATTGTCTTGTAGCTCTTTAAGGGCGGCCCTCTCGCGACTGGACAGATTGGGTGTTTGGTACTTAGTGCTATTCTTGAGTCTAACTAGATCACGCTCCACACGTTTGAAAAAGGTTTCCAGGGTATTACCCCTTGACTGGATAGGGTAAAACAAGGATTTATTCTGGAAGCTACCAGATGCATTTACACTCTCTTTATTAGTGTCAGTCAGAGCCTCCCTAGACAAATTTTCCATATTGATTACATCACAAGTCTCATTAAATGTCAATTTACTAGAATACTGATCTTGCCTCAAATGTACCTCCACGTATGTAGTTTATGCCCTGAGTTGCACTAGTTGCCACCTACAATACGTTGGGCTCACGACCACCGAGGTAAAAGTACGTATCCGAAATCACTTGTCCACAATCCAGGCAGGTGTTGCGTCTACCCCCTTGGTGCAGCACTTTGCGAAATACCACCAAAAAAGTGTGGAAACACTTAGGTGGCAGGCCATTGAGAGAGTGTTTTGTCCGCCTAGAGGGGGCAATAGAGACAGACTACTGCAGAAGAGGGAAATGTTCTGGATTTTTAAATTACAAACGCGTGTACCGAAGGGTCTAAATTCGGAATATGATTTGATCAATTTTTGGGAGTAATATCCCTTCCCTCTTCTGCAGTGGTCTGTCTATGCTCTCCTAATAATGTGTTCAGTAAATGCCCATGTTTCAGTTCATATTACAGCATCTTTAAACATCTTTAAGAGCCCCTGGTTCCCTGTATTACACCACATTAGGTTCACCATAAAAGGTCTACCTATAATAAATCCAATATCAACAGCTTTCTGATCTCTATCCTCTTTGTCTGATAAATTTAAACACTTAATTAATTTTTCGGATTTTATATGGAATGTTCTAGATATAAATCTTTGTTCACATTTCTTAGTCACATTAGTCAAGTACAGTCTAGGATAATAATCTAGTTGAGTACAGTTTAGATTATTATTATTATTATTCTTCCCAATTCTTTAGGTTATACCAATAGACGACTAAGAAACATACTTCTTGAATTTTTTTTTTTTAATTTTTTTTAAAGTGTATACTAGTGAGATTAACCTGTCGATAAATATCGTATAGGAACTATAGAATTATTTATTCTATTTTATTCTACTATGAACTTAAAGGGTTAACATCAACATTATTATTGTAATATCTAATGTTTTATTTACTAAGTTCATCTTAAATCTCTACATTGTATATGAGCAAGTAGTATAGTAATTTATGCAATAACGTCGGTTACCTAGTATTGACTAGATTTAATTCTTAGAAGGGCAATATACACATTCATATATGTATGTAAATTAAAGTTGGTTCCCAAAGGGTTAACCTTTACACAACACGCCTTCAATTTTAAACCAATCAAAGAGTTCCTGTTGCTTTTTAAGAAACACAGGTGCACAGTCCTTTAGCTATGATTACGGCCTGAGGGCCGAAACATGTTAGCGGACACTCGTGTTGTGTACTTGTGATGACCCCTGGAGTGTTTTAATGTTTTCTACAATAAAGATGAAGTTTTATCTATATTGACCGTTGTCTGCAAAATTCTTCCTTTTGCTGAGCACTTTACTGGGCTGCAGTAACGGTCTAAGGACTCTAAGCTCCAAAGTTCACGGAGGCCTTTTTTCAAGTAATACAGATCTCTTCTCCAATGGGTTTACGGAAACCACATGATGTCAGAGGATCGGAACACACCCCCTCCCGCATAGTGGGACGCTCTGCCGAAGACGCCACAGCTGTTTGGATAAGCCAGCTCTAGAGTTTTGATGCCTAAGGGACGCTGAATATACACACCAGACAAGAGGTCAATCGGTGCACCCGTGGGGTGGTGAGTTGAGGCGGTAGTGCCTCCTGGGAACACGGTTTCCCCCTGATTGTTTACCTTATACCTGTGTGTAGTTTAAATATACATAAACCTGCTATGCTCTAGAGCTGTGAAACACTGCATTACTGGGCTGTTACCTGCTGTCTTCTATTAAATGCACAGGGCGTGTGTAGGGGGAACCTCTATTGGATCAGTACTTTTGTTTCATATTGGTTAATGAATACTGTACCCTCCGGAATCAGAACTTTGTTTCAATATTTAAAGGCTTAAACAATTTACTTTGAAACATTTTGGATGTTGCAGTTATTTCTACTTTACTGTTTCTATATATATATATATATATATATACACACACACACATATATATATATATATATATACACACACACACACATATCTATATATATACACACACACACACACATATCTATATATATATATATACACACACACACACACATATATATATATATATATATATA